>NC_140584.1:971327007-971334507 GCF_964204655.1 Triturus cristatus
GTTCCGTGCGCGCACGGTGCGCTTCGCGCACCGTGCGCGCACAGTGAGCACGCGGTGCGCGAAGCGCACCGCGTGCTCTTTACGCAGTTAGTGCCGTGCACGCACGGTGGGCACGCGGTGCGATGACAAAGCAAGAAAGCACGTCAACAAATCTGTTTCTGCTTTCCTCCGTGACTATGGTATGGGTGCCATTTACCACAACAACTTGCGTTATGACATGCAAGACATTTATAGAGGAGATGGTGTGCACTTCAATGATGAAGGGAACAGAGTCTTCCTCTTGAACCTTAGACTCTGCATCGGTACTTACTTGTAGGTACCACTAAAAAATCATTTCATAAACACAACGGCTCTTTTTAGAGCCCCCTAATATCTAAACACTTAAATCTGATTTTCATTTTTTTTTTTTTCTACCGTACGCTTACCGTAAGCTTACCGTACGCGTACCCCGTGATTTTTTTTAAAATCAATAAATGTTTTCTTTGTACTTTACAGTCCTTCTTTGACCCCCTCACAAATGTAAGGGGGTCTGTAACTCTCCTCATTGCCCCCTTTTCTTGTTTTCACTCTTTTTTTTCTGAGTGATATACACAAAATGGCGGCCGCCGCTTCCTGGTTTCGGCCGATTCGAATGTTTACTAAGATCTAAGAGCCAATCAGAATCGCGCTCGCGCACGCCACCGTACGCTTACGGTAAGCGTACGGTAAGCGTACCGTAAGCGGGCTCAGATATATATATTGATATAAAGGCTATTTTCTCAGAATCTACTGAACAGATTTACACCAAACCTACAAAAGGCACTTCCTTGACCTAGGGACTACCTCTCTGCCAAATTTCGAGTAATTCTGTTCAGCCGTTCGGGCTGTAGCTCGTTCTAAAGGTCCTATGGAAAAATGCATGGGGAAAACGCGTTTTGGGACCCCCCTTTTATCTCAGCCCCCGCTTGACGGATCCCCCCCGAGACTTTCAGGGTAGGAGCGGAGCGTAGCGCCCCACCTATTTTGAGAAATTCGCGAGGATTCATCGACCGGCGCCAAAGTTATTCAAAATAGAATGTTGAGGTTTTCCTATGGAAAAGGGGTCCTAACTATAACTACCTACTGGCGACCGCCAGTAGGTAATATACACACACACACATATATATATATACACACATATATATATACACACATATATACACACACACACATACATATATATATACACACACATACATATATACACACATATATACACACACACACATACATATATATATACACACACATACATATATATATATATATATATATACACACACACATATATATATATATATTCACTGAAAAAACCATAGGTTTCAGGGGTGTTATAGTTAGCTGGACTTTTCACTTGTACAAAACCATTGAAATTCCCCCGTTATAGTTAGTTCAGCTAACTATAACTCACGCGCCCACAATGCACTGCTGATGACGTCACATATTACATCACTCATGACATGGTCAGTGACATCACTCATGACATCACTGATGACATCTCAAATGACATCACTGATGACATCATCCAGTGAATGTGTGTTTTTCTGAAAATTAAATATGTTTTATATATGTATATCTCAAGGTTGATGGAAGAATAAATGGGTATATAAGTGTCTAAATGGATGATTTGTTTTTGAAAAATTGATTGTGTAACTGACTGATTAAGTGTATCATAGTGAATACATGGCTTAGTGAGTAATGTTTAAATATGTAAATATCTGTATCAGTCTCTCACTTTGTGTATAAGTGGCTGCATGGGTTGGTGAGTAGCTACATGGGTGTCTATATAGGTTATTAGTTGGTTTTTTGAGTGTCAGTCTGAGTGCCTGCATGGTTCGGTGGGGGGTATTACGTAGTGCATAGGTGCATGAATGAGTGACTCACTCTTTGTATGTGTTGAAGACAGCATGTGTGCAGGACTGTATGGGTGGATGAGTGTGTGTATGGGTGTGTTAGTGAGTGAATGACTGTCTCAATAGTGTCTTTATGAGTAACTACATATGTTTTAAACTAGTATATGTGACTATTGGTGTATATAAGTGAGTATAAGTGAGAGTAAGAGATTGAAAGAGTTCCTGTATGAATAAGTATGTGTTTCTATAAGTGATTGTTTAAAAGACTAAGTATGTGTAAGTTTCCATAGAAGTAAGTGTGGTGGTGTGTGTATAACTGTATATGCAAATAAATGTATGTTTGATTCTTTATTAGCATGAGTGACTATGTGTGTGAGTAACTATGGATGAGTGGCATTGTGTAACAGGATGTATAGGTGTATGAGTACATATGATGAGTGAATACATATATGAGTGACTGTATAGGACTGTTGGTGAATGAGTGGATGTGTATGTGGATCTTAGAATTTCTGAAGAGGTTGTTGTAACTGGTATTGGTATGTCCATTGTTTTGAAAAGTTTAGTCTCTATTTTTGAATGTGTGTATCAAAGGTTATATTAGGGTGAGAGGAGGTCTGCCACTCTATCACAAGGATGATGTCATCAGTGATGTCATTTGAGATGTCATCAGTGATGTCATGAGTGATGTCACTGACCATGTCATGAGTGATGTAATATGTGACGTCATCAGCAGTGCATTGCGGGTGCGCGAGTTATAGTTAGCCGAACTAACTATAACGGGGGAATTTCAATGGTTTTGTACAAGTGAAAAGTCCAGCTAACTATAACACCCCTGAAACCTATGGTTTTTTCAGTGAATTTCTGAGGTTTTTTTAAATGCTAATTCCTAACTATAACGTGCCTGTAACCTATGTTTTTTTCTGTGAATTTCAAAGGTTTTTTAAATGCTAATTTCTAACTATGCCTACAGAGATAGGACATGTGAAGAAAGAAGAAAAAATGCACAGAAAGAAAAAAAAGAAGTACAGAAAGAAGCAACAGAAGTCCTCAAAGACGAAGAAAAGTGCAGGAAGAAGGATAACATGCAGAAAGAACAAAAAGAAGAGCAGAAAGAAGCCTTGTTGCAAAATCATCCTGTACCCTCAACTTTTTCAGACGGATACTGGTGGTAACTGAGTCTGACTAACCAGTCCTAGAGCCAGTGCTATGTTAAAAGACACTTAGAATACAGTGAAAACACCTACATACACTAGGGAACATTATGCGTTGGGGTCCCCCTGTGATTAGCATGACCTCCTCTGTAAGCCCCTAGTATATAATAGGGCAGGGGGATTAAAACTACCTCTTAAAACAGGCCACAGGGCGTTTTTGCACACGTTAACTCAGGCCCCGTCCCCTCCCTTCACCACTGTGTAAACACGCCCTGTGTCCGTTTTTAGTTGGGAGATTAAGTTTATTTGAATCCTGAGGGTCCCTAGGGTCCAACTAGCCCACTAGGTACCTCCAGTAAGTGCCACAGAGCTGCGTTGCAGAGAGGTGTAAAAAGTGGCACAGCCTGGACCACCTCTCTGCAATGCAGCTCAGTGGCGCTTACTGGAAGCACTTGGTGGGCTAGTTAGCCCCCAGGGGCCCTCAGTATTGAAGGAAAATTATATCCCCAATTTAAAATGTGCCATAGTGCGTGTTTGCACACGTCACCTCAGGCCCCGTCCCCTCCCTTCACCACTGTGTAAACGCACTCTGTGGCCGTTCTAAGTTGAGAGATTAAGTCCCCTTGAATCCTAAGGGTCCCTAGGGTCAAACTAGACCACTAGGTACCTCCAGTAAGCGCCACAGAGCTGCGTTGCAGAGAGGTGTAAAAAGGGGCTTGGCCTCAGAACACCTGTCTGCAGCGCAGCTCCCTGGTGCATACTGGAGATGCCTGTTGGGCTAGTTGGCCCTCAGGGACCCTCAGTATTGAAGAGGAATTAATTCCCCAACTTACAATTCGCCAGGGGGCGCGTTTGCAGAGTGCTGCAAGGAGGGGGCATGGCCTCCGGCACGATGCCAGTCTTTTATTTATTTTAATTTTTTAAGAAGGGGGGCTGTGTGGCTCCCCTTCTTATTTTAATGTATTGGCCCTGATGACCCCATCCCCCAGGGCCTGTCTCCTAATTATATTTTTTTGACCCCAATCCCCAGGGCCGGCCACTGTTTTTTATTATTTAAAAAAAAAATATATTTATAGACACACCTAGGACATGCTGGACAAACCGTGCATACCTATCACCATGACGATTTGCGTGATATTCATTATGCGTACAATGAATCCACGTGGAATGTATTTACACCACTAGTGAAGCTCTGACATGTCTGATGCCCTACCGTGCCTAATCCCGGTAGACACCCTTGTCGTTTATTTATACAAACATGGGTAGCTATTGACGGGCACATTTAATACACATGCACACCAAGCCATTCAAAGGGGATTCGACAAAAATTCGACCAAAACTATGCAAGAAACCCCCCTCACGGTTAATAAAACACACATCCACTGCCGGATGTGTAATACTTTTTATTTTACTCACTGGAAAGGGGACGAACATCACTTTAGAGTCACAGCGCGCTCCTGGCAGAGCCCAATGCTGTGTTACACCCACCACTGCCTGCTGAGTGCCACACACCTCTGTGTTGTATTCCACTAGCTAGTGCATATGCTATAACACTCTCTAGCCCATGTGCACTGTAACACCACCCCGTGAATATGTCATGCCACACTTGTCTTCGCACTGGTTATATTGCCCCATCTAACGTGCCTTCCTCGATGCCTATGTTATAACGCACAGTGCTATGCCATACATATTACAATCTGGGATCCATATCTTTGTCACAGTGCGTATGCAACGTTACACTCCCCAGCACATATTTTATATTACAACTTTAGAGACTAGTTAGGTTACACAACACTGCCCTGTGCATATTACACTCCAAGGCGCATATCGCATAGCATGCGCTAGTGCCTGTGCTATCTCGCGCTCTCCAATGAATCTGTCATTGCGCACAATGTATTGCATATTATATTTCACACCCGGTTCATCTTATATCACACTTTTTGGTGCATAGTTTATACCATACACTATATCTAGTTTTCATTTTCAATCGTGCTCTCAGGACTATGTTCTATATAACACTGTGTTCACCTACCCTTTTCACGGGCATTACATTTTGCGATAGGGGGTGGAGGGTCAGGGGGTGTTTCTGCCAAGTGAGCCCGGAGTCACAGTCACAAACGTCCTCTTCTTCCTGAATAAAAGTGAGATTATGCTGCATACTTGTTCATATTTTAAGTAGTTCGCACAGACACACGTTTTAAAAACAATAAAGTTCCTAATACCCGCCTTCTCTGAACAGTTAGCTTGCTGCCCCATCCCCCTCCTCCCTATCCTCTGTTGTGTGAATCCATGGACTAGCCTCCTCCCTCCTGCCATGCATGGTCTGATGTGCTGCCACTGCCCTCAATTTAGTATGATGTACCAGTCCACTCCTCCTGCCCTCCATTGCCCAATTCTATGCCCCATCATTGACCTCCTGCTTAAACTCTGTGCTTAGCTTGCTGCCCCTATTCTCCTTCCCCCTGCCCTCCGATGTCTTTGTGTATGCCCCTGCTCCATCCTTTTTGCCCACCATGTTCCATGGACCTGCCACTCCTATCTACTCTGAGTGTTCTGTTGAGCTGCCACTCCCCTCCCACCTGCCTAGCATTGTCAGATGACTGTAACCTGTCCCTGCTACCTCCACCCTGCCTGTCCACATGCCATGCCCCTAGCCTCTTCCTCCTGTCCTACACGGTCCATTGTACTGCCACACCCTTCTGCCCTTCCTGGTCTGTTGTGCTGCAACTGCTCCTCCTGCCTGCCCTGTGCGGTCTGTTGTGAGGCTCCTTCCCCTGAACTTTCTTGTCTGTGCACAGGTCCTGACCCTCTCTTCTATCCTCCATCGTCCTTTGTGCATGCCCCTGCACCCTCCTTCTTGCCCATCATAGCCAATGTGCTACCACTAACCCTCCCACTTGCCATGCATGGTCTTCTGTGCTGCCATGGCCCCTCCGACGTTCCCTGTGTGGTCAGTTAGCTGCCCCTGAACCCCTCCCACCTTCCCTCCATGGTCTGTGTGTATGCCATCACAGTCTCACTGTTGCTCTTCATGGTGTGTCTTGCTTCTAGTGCCCATCCTGCCTGACCTCCATGGCTATCTAGCTGCTCCTGCCCTGCCCCCTTGCCCCCAGCCCTCTGTTTACATGTGCAGACCCCTACTCCCTCCCTCCTGGCTTGTCTGTTCCATTGTAATACCCCTGATCCATCCCTCCTGCCCTTTATGGTCTGTTATGCTGCAGCTTTCTCTCCTGTCTGTCCATTATGGTCCTGCCTCTTGCCCCTCTGTTGTCCATGTGCATGGTCCTGTCCCCTCCCTCTTGCTTTCTATGGATTGTTGTGCTGCACTCCTGTCCCGCATGCCCTGTGTGGTGTATTGTGCTGCTGCAAACCCTGATGCCTGCCCTGCAGGGTCAGTTTGGTGCACCTCTCCATGTCCCTCCTGTCCTCTGTTATCCAAGTCCATGTCCCTACCCCATTTCCTTCCATGATCCAATGTACCATACTTGCGAACATTTTGAACTTGGTAAGAGGGAGATTTTTAAAAAAAACTGGGGTATTAATTTTCCCCTTTGAGTTACATTGAAAAAGAGGAGATTGTAGACAGGAGACAGATAAAATAAAGCCCATTTGAGCTTAAAAACATTGGACGTTTCCTGGCTGAATCGGGTCTGTTGGCATGTATGGTTGTACTACCATTGCCTCTTCCTTCTGCCCACAATGGTCTATTACATTGCCACAGCCTCTCTTGCAAGTCCTGTATTGTTGGTTTGTTGCCCCTGCCCCCCTTACCACTGCCCTCCATAGTCTGTTGTGCTGCCACGGCCCTTCCTGCCTGCTCAGTGTGGTTAAATTGTTGCCTTCTCACCCTCCTACCTGCCTTCAATTTTCAGAGTCCATGGCCCTGGCCTCTGCCTCTCAACAGTATCCTAATGAACAACTAGATTGCTAACATTATATATTTATTACAAAAGTGTGGAACGCCTGACGTCATCTTGATGTAATCAAAACTGTAATACCTAGAGCATTTCCTTTAGAAATTACATATATGAGAGGGTCTTATTGGCATCAAAATTATGGTTAGTGCTCTAAAAGACTAAAATAAGGACATATTTTCTGAGTTTTCAAATAGCGGGAAAGCACTTTTAAATTATTTGTTACCTTTATGTTTTTTTATCCAGTTGACCACTTGATTAAATGTTGCACTTAGGGGAGAGGATTTGGTGTTACTTCCAGAACTGCAGACTTTGCAACTGGGGAACCAGGTTGGAGTTTCTGCTTCAGCTCGACATTCTGTGATTCTGGTCAAATCACTTAGTCTCCCCATGTCTACAACCAAAATGAATTTGTTCTTGTGTGATGTAACCAATGCTCATGTAAAGCACTCCAATACCTGACAAGTCTGCACTATATAACACTGCAAAAACACAACATAATAAGTGTTTTGCACACTTCTGTCATTGGGCTATATTTGGGCTACATCTGGGTGATTTTGGGCT